>NW_024470655.1:350000-362500 GCF_017639515.1 Carcharodon carcharias | reverse complement strand
CACACACTGACTCACACTCATACACTGACACACATTCACAAACTGACACACACACACACACTGACACACACACACACACACTCACACTCACACACACTCACACACTGACACACACACACACTGACAAACACTCACACACTTACACACACACACACACACTGACACACACTCACACACTGATACACACACACACTGACACACACTCACACACTGACACACACACACACACTGACACACACTCACACACTGACACACACACTCACATACTTACACACACTCACACACTGACACACACTGACACACACACACACACACTTACACACACACACACACTGACACACACTCACACACTGATACACACACACACTGACACACACTCACACACTGACACACACACACACACTGACACACACTCACACACTGACACACACACACACACTCACACACACTCACACACTGACACACACACACTGACACACACACTGACAGACACTCACACCCTGACATACACAAACACTGACACACACTCACACAATGACACACCATCACAAACTGACACACACACACACACTGACACACACTCACACACTGACACACACACACTGAAACACGCTCACACACTGACACACGCTCACACACTGACACACGCTCACACACAGACACACACTCACACACTGACACACACACACACACTGACACACACACACTGACACACACACACACACACTGACACACACTCACACACAGACACACACTCACACACTGACACACACACACACACACACTGACACACACTCACACACTGACACACACTCACACACTGACACACACACACTGACACACGCTCACACACTGACACACACACTGACACACACACACGCACTGACACACACTCACACACTGACACACACACATACACTGACACACACTCACACACTGACACATGCTCACACACTGACACACACACACACACTGACACACAATAACACACACACTCACACACACTCACACACTGACACACACACACTGACACACACACACACACACTGACACACACTCACACACTGACCCACACTCACACACTGACACACACTGACACATGCACACACACACACACACACTCACACGCTGACACACACTCACACACTGAAACACACTCACACACTCACACACACTCACACTGACACACACTGACACATGCACACACTGACACACATGCACACACTGACACACAAACACACACTGACACACACTCACACACTGACACACACTCACACACTGACACACACACACTGACACACACTCACACACACTGACACACGCTCACAAACTGACACACGCTCACACACTGACACACACTCACACACTGACACACACTGACACACGCACACACACACACTCACACACTGACACACACTCACACACTGACACACTGACACACACTGACACACGCACACACTGACACACGCTCACACACTGACACACACATACACAGACACACACTCACACACTGACACACACAGACTCACACACTGACACACACTGACACACGCTCACACACTGACACACACTCACACACTCACACACACTCACACACACACTGACACACACACACACACTGACACACACTCACACACACTGACACACGCTCACACACTGACACACACTCACACACAGACACACACTGACACACGCACACACACACACACACACTCACACACTGACACACACTCACACACTGACACACACTCACACACACACACACTAACACTCTGACACACACTGACACACACTCACACACTGACACACACACACACTGACACACGCTCACACACTGACACACAGACACACACTCACACACTGACACACACACACTCCCCAACTGACACACACACACACACACTGACACACACTCACACACTGACACACACTCACACACTGACACACACTCACACACTGACACACACACACTGACACACACTCACGCACTGACACACACTCACACACTGACACACACTCACACACTGACACACACACACACTGACACACGCTCACACACTGACACACAGACACACACTCACACACTGACACACACACACTCACACACTGACACACACACACACTGACACACACTCACACACTCACACACTGACACACACACACTGACACACACTCACACACTGACTCACACTCATACACTGACACACATTCACAAACTGACACACACACACACACTGACAGACACTCACACACACTCACACTCACACACACTCACACACTGACACACACACACACACTGACAAACACTCACACACTTACACACACACACACATACTGACACACACTCACACACTGATACACACACACACTGACACACACTCACACACTGACACACACACACACACTGACACACACTCACACACTGACACACATACTCACATACTTACACACACTCACACACTGACACACACTGACACACACACACACACACTTACACACACACACACACTGACACACACTCACACACTGATACACACACACACTGACACACACTCACACACTGACACACACACACACACTGACACACACTCACACACTGACACACACACACACACTGACACACACTCACACACTGACACACACACACTGACACACACACTGACAGACACTCACACCCTGACATACACAAACACTGACACACACTCACACAATGACACACCATCACAAACTGACACACACACACACACTGACACACACTCACACACTGACACACACTCACACACTGACACACCATCACACACTGACACACCATCACACAGTGACACACACACACACTGACACACACTCACAAACTGACACACGCTCACACACTGACACACACACACACACTGACACACACGCACACACTGACACACACTCAAACACTGACACACACTCACACACTGACACACACACTGACACACACTCACACACTGACAGACACACACACAGACACACACTCACACACTGTCACACACACTGACACACGCTCACACACACACACACACACACACTGACACACACTCACACACTGACACACGCTCACACACTGACACACACACACACACTGACACACACTCACACACTGACACACGCTCACACACTGACACACACACACACACACTGCCACACACTCACACACTGACACACACTGACACACACTCACACACTGACACACACTCACACACTGACACACTGACACACACTCACACACTGACACACACACTCACATACTTAAACACACTCACACACTGACACACGCTCACACACTGACACACGCTCACACACTGAAACACACACACACACTGACACACGCTCACACACTGACACACACTCACACACACTCACACACTGACACACACTCACACACTGACACACACACACACACTGACACACACACACACTGACACACACACACACACTGACACACACTCACACACTGACACACACTCACACACACTGACACACACACATACACTGACACACACTCACACACTGACACATGCTCACACACTGACACACACACACACACTGACACACACTGACACACTCACACACACTCACACACACTCACACACTGACACACACTCACACACACTCACACACACACTCACACACTGACACACACACACACTGACAAACACTCACACACTTACACACACACACACACTGACACACACTGACACACTGATACACACACACACTGACACACACTCACACACTGACACACACACACACACTGACACACACTCACACACTGACACACACACACACTGACACACACACTGACACACACTCACACACTGACATACACAAACACTGACACACACTCACACACTGACACACGATCACAAACTGACACACACACACACACTGACACACACTCACACACTGACACACACTCACACACTGACACACCATCACACACTGACACACCATCACACAGTGACACACACACACACTGACACGCACTCACATACTGACACACGCTCACACACTGACACACACACACACACACTGACACACACGCACACACTGACACACGCTCACACACTGACACACACACACACTGACACACACTCACACACTGACACACACTCACTCACTGACACACACACTGACACACACTCACACACTGACAGACACACACACAGACACACACTCACACACTGACACACACACTGACACAAGCTCACACACACACACACACACACACTGACACACACTCACACACTGACACACGCTCACACACTGACACACACACACACACTGACACACACTCACACACTGACACACGCTCACACACTGACACACACACACACACTGACACACACTCACACACTGACACACACTGACACACACTCACACACTGACACACACTCACACACTGACACACACACACTGACACACACTCACACACACTGACACACGCTCACATTCTGACACACGCTCACACACTGACACACACTCACACACTGACACACACTGACACACGCACACACACACACTCACACACTGACACACACTCACACACTGACACACACACACACTGACACACGCACACACTGACACACGCTCACACACTGACACACACATACACAGACACACACTCACACACTGACACACACAGACTCACACACTGACACACACTGACACACGCTCACACACTGACACACACTCACACACTCACACACACTCACACACTGACACACACACACACACTGACACACACTCACACACACTGACACACGCTCACACACTGACACACACTCACACACAGACACACACTGACCCACGCACACACACACACACACACTCACACACTGACACACACACACACACTGACACACACTCACACACACACACACTAACACTCTGACACACACTGACACACACTCACACACTGACACACACACACACTGACACACGCTCACACACTGACACACAGACACACACTCACACACTGACACACACACACTCACACAGTGACACACACACACACACACACACTGACACACACTCACACACTGACACACACTCACACACTGACACACACTCACACACTGATACACACACACTGACACACACTCACGCACTGACACACACTCACACACTGACACACACTCACACACTGACACACACACACACTGACACACGCTCACACACTGACACACAGACACACACTCACACACTGACACACACACACTCACACACTGACACACACACACACACTGACACACACTCACACACTGACACACACTCACACACTGACACACACACACTGACACACACTCACACACTGACTCACACTCATACACTGACACACATTCACAAACTGACACACACACACACACTGACACACACTCACAAACACTCACACTCACACACACTCACACACTGACACACACACACACACTGACAAACACTCACACACTTACACACACACACACACTGACACACACTCACACACTGATACACACACACACTGACACACACTCACACACTGACACACACACACACACTGACACACACTCACACACTGATACACACACACACACTGACACACACTCACACACTGACACACACACACTGACACACACACTGACAGACACTCACACCCTGACATACACAAACACTGACACACACTCACACAATGACACACCATCACAAACTGACACACACACAGCACTGACACACACTCACACACTGACACAGCCACACACACTGACACACCATCACACACTGACACACCATCACACAGTGACACACACACACACTGACACAAACTCACACTGACACAGCGCTCACACACTGACACACACACACACACTGACACACACGCACACACTGACACACACTCAAACCACTGACACACACTCACACACTGACAACACACACTGACACACACTCACACACTGACAGACACACACACAGACACACACTCAGCACACTGACACACACACAGACACACTGAACACACACGACACACAGCACACACACACACTGACACACACTCACACACTGACACACGCTCACACACTGACACACACACACACACTGACACACACACACACTGACACCCGCTCACACACTGACACACACACACACACTGACACACACTCACACACTGACACACACTGACACACACTCACACACTGACACACACTCACACACTGACACACTGACACACACTCACACACTGACACATCACACTGACACACACTCACACACTGACACACACTCACACACACACACACACTGACACACACACACACCAACACACACTCACACACTGACACACACTCACACACTGACACACACTCACACAACACACAACTACACACACTGACACACACTGACACACACTCACACACTGACACACACACACACTGACACACGCTCACACACTGACACACAGACACACACTCACACACTGACACACACACACTCACACACTGACACACACACACACACACACACTGACACACACTCACACACTGACACACACTCACACACTGACACACACTCACACACACTGACACACACACATACACTGACACACACTCACACACTGACACATGCTCACACACTGACACACACACACACACTGACACACACTGACACACTCACACACACACACACACACTCAAAAAAACTGTCTCACACTCACACACCACACACACACACACACTCTCACACACACACACACTCACACACTGACAAACACTCACACACTTACACACACACACACTGACACACACTCACACACTGATACACACACACACTGACACACACTCACACACTGACACACACACACACACTGACACACACTCACACACTGACACACACACACACACTGACACACACACACACTGACACACACTCACACACTGACACACACACACACTGACACACACTCACACACTGACACACACTCACACAACTGACACACACACACACACTGACACACACTCACACACTGACACACACTCACACACTGACACACCAACACACACTGACACACATCACACACTGACACACACACACACTGACACCACTCGACACACTCACACACGCTCACACACTCACACACACACACACACACTGACACACACACACTGAC
This sequence comes from Carcharodon carcharias, assembly GCF_017639515.1. Lineage (NCBI taxonomy): Eukaryota > Metazoa > Chordata > Chondrichthyes > Lamniformes > Lamnidae > Carcharodon > Carcharodon carcharias. The sequence goes on along the minus strand of NW_024470655.1, from coordinate 355,338 downwards.
ACACTCACACACTGACACACACACACACTGACACTCACTCACACACTCACACACTACACACGACACACACTGACACACACTCACACACTGACACACACACACACAGACACACACTCACACACTGACACACCACACTGACACACGCTCACACACACCACACACACACACACACTGACACACACTCACACACTGACACACACTCACACACTGACACACACACACACACTGACACACACACACACACTGACACACACTCACACACTGACACACACACACACACTGACACACCTCACACACTGACACACACTGACACACACTCACACACTGACACACACTCACACACTGACACACACACACTGACACACACTCACACACACTGACACACACTCACACACTGACACACACTCACACACTGACACACACTCACACACTGACACACACTGACACACACACACACACACACTCACACACTGACACACACTCACACACTGACACACACACACTGACACACTCACACACTGACACACACTCACACACTGACACACACACACACAGACACACACTCACACATGACACACACACACTACACACTGACACCTGACACACACTCACACACTGACACACACTCACACACTCACACACACTCACACACTGACACACACACACACATGACACACACTCACACACACTGACACACACTCACACACTGACAACACACTCACACACAGACCACACACTGACACACACACACACACACACACACTCACACACTGACACACACTCACACACTGACACACACTACACACACACCACACTACACACACTGACACAACACTGACACACACTCACACACTGACACACACAACACTGACACACACTCACACACTGACACACAGACACACACTCACACACTGACACACACACTCACACACACACACACACACACCACAACACACTGACACACACTCACAACACTGACACACACTCACACACTGACACACACTCACACACTGACACACACACACTGACACACTCACACACTGACACCACACACACATGACACACACTCACACACTGACACACACACACACTGACACACACTCACACACTACACACACACACACACTGACACACTCACACACCAACAACCACACACACTCACCACACACACACACTGACACCACACACACCACTGACACACACACACACACACACACACACTGACACACACACACTGACACACACTCACACACTGACACACACACACTGACACACACTCACACACTGACACACACTCACACACTGACACACACTCACACACTGACACACACACACACACTGACACACACTCACAAACACTCCACACTCACACACACTCACACACTGACACACCACACACACTGACACACACTCACACACTGACACACACACACACACTGACACACACTACACACTGACACACACACACACTGACACACACTCACACACTGACACACACACACACACTGACACACACTCACACACTGACACACACACACACACTGACACACACTCACACACTGACACACACACACTGACACACATCTCACACACTGACACACACTCACACACTGACACACACTCACACACTGACTACACACACACTGACACACACTCACGCACTGACACAACACTCACACACTGACACACACTCACACACTGACACACACACACACTTGACACACGCTCCACACACTGACACACAGACACACACTCACACACTGACACACCACACTCACACACTGACACACACACACACACTGACACACACTCACACACTGACACAAACACTCACACACTGACACACACACACTGACACAGCACTCACACACTGACTCACACTCATACACTGACACACATTCACAAACTGACACACACACACACACTGACACACACTCACAAACACTCACACTCACACACACTCACACACTGACACACACACACACACTGACAAACACTCACACACTTACACACACACACACACTGACACACACTCACACACCTGATACACACACAACACTGACACACACTCACACACTGACACACACACACACACTGACACACACTCACACACTGACACACACACACACACTGACACCACACACACCACACTGACACACACCACACTGACACACACACACGCCACACACCACACACTGACACACACACACACTGACACACACTCACACACTGACACACATCACACACTGACACACACACACACTGACACACACTCACACACTGACACACACTCACACACTGACACACATCACACACTGACACACACCACACACTGACACACACACACACACTGACACACACTCACACACTGACACACACTCACACACTGACACACACACACACACTGACACACACACACACACACTGACACACATCAAACACTGACACACACTCACACACTGACACACACACTGACACACACACCACACACTGACACACCACACACAGACACACACTCACACTGACACACACACTGACACACGCTCACACACACACACACACACCACACACTGACACACACTCACACACTGACACACACACCACCACACTGACACACACACACCAACACTGACACACACACACACTGACACACACTCACACACTGACACACACACACACATGACACACACTCACACACTGACACACTGAACACACACACACTGACACACACTCACACACTGACAACACTGACCACACTACACAACACACACAACACTCACACACTGAAACACACTCACACACTGACACACACTCACACACTGACACACACTCCACACACTGACCACACACACACACACTGACACACACTCACACACTGACACACACTCACACAACACTCACACACACTGACACACACTCACACACTGACACACACTCACACACTGACACCACACACACACTGACACACACACACACTGACACACACACACACACTGACACACGCTCACACACTGACACACACTCACACACACTCACACACACTCACACACTGACACACACTCACACACTGACACACACTCACACACTGACACACACACACACACTGACACACACTGACACACTCACACACACTCACACACACTCACACACTCACACACACTCACACACACTCACACACACTCACACACACACTCACACACTGACACACACACACACTGACAAACACTCACACACTTACACACACACACACACTGACACACACTGACACACACTGACACACACTGACACACTGATACACACACACACTGACACACACTCACACACTGACACACACACACACACTGACACACACTCACACACTGACACACACACACTGACACACACACTGACACACACTCACACACTGACATACACAAACACTGACACACACTCACACACTGACACACGATCACAAACTGACACACACACACACACTGACACACACTCACACACTGACACACACTCACACACTGACACACCATCACACACTGACACACCATCACAAAGTGACACACACACACACTGACACGCACTCACATACTGACACACGCTCACACACTGACACACACACACACACTGACACACACGCACACACTGACACACGCTCACACACTGACACACACACACACTGACACACACTCACACACTGACACACACTCACTCACTGACACACACACTGACACACACTCACACACTGACAGACACACACACAGACACACACTCACACACTGACACACACACTGACACACGCTCACACACACACACACACACACACTGACACACACTCACACACTGACACACGCTCACACACTGACACACACACACACACTGACACACACTCACACACTGACACACGCTCACACACTGACACACACACACACACTGACACACACTCACACACTGACACACACTGACACACACTCACACACTGACACACACACACACACACACACTGACACACACTCACACACTGACACACACTCACACACTGGCACACACACACTGACACACACTCCCGCACTGACACACACACACACTGACACACACTCACACACTGACACACACACACACTGACACACGCTCACACACTGACACACAGACACACACTCACACACTGACACACACACACTCACACACTGACACACACACACACATACAGACACACACTCACACACTGACACACACACACTGAGACACACACACACACAGAAACACACGCACACACTCTCACACACTCAAACATTTACAGACACACACACACACACACAGACAAGACACACACACACTCACACACACTCACACACTGACACACACACACACACTGACACACACTCACACACTGATACACACACACACTGACACACACTCACACACTGACACACACACACACACTGACACACACTCACACACTGACACACACACACTGACACACACACACTGACACACACACACACACTGACACACACTCACACACTGACACACACTCACACACTGACACACGATCACAAACTGGCACACACACACACTGACACACACTCACACACTGACACACACTCACACACTGACACACCATCACACACTGACACACCACACACACTGACACACACACACACTACCGACATACACTTACATACTGACACACACTCACACACTGACACACACACACACTGACACACACTCACACACTGACACACACTCACACACTGACACACACTCACACACTGACACACAACACTGACACACACTCACACACTGACCACACACACACTGACACACACACACACACTGACACACACTCACACACTGACACACACTCACACACTGACACACACTCACACACTGACACACACACTGACACACACTCACACACTGACACACACACACACAGACACACACTCACACACTGACACACACACTGACACACACTCACACACACACACACACACACACTGACACACCTCACACACTGACACACACTCACACACTGACACACACTCACACACTGACACACACACACACACTGACACACACACTCACACACTGACACACACTCACACACTGACACACACACACACACTGACACACACTCACACACTGACACACACTAACACACACTCACACAAACTAACACACACTCAAACACACACACACACTCACACACACTCAAACATACACACTGACACACACATTCACACACACTCACACACACTCGCACTCTAACACACACACACACACACTGACACACACTCACACACACACACACACACTCACCCACACTCACACAAACACACTCACACAC
>NW_024470655.1:300000-302500 GCF_017639515.1 Carcharodon carcharias | reverse complement strand
ACTGACACACACTCACACACTGACACACACACACACTGACACACACACACACACTCACACTCACACACGCTCACACACTGACACACACTCACACACTGACACACACACACACTGACACACACTCACACACTGACACACACACACACACTGACACACACTCACACACTGACACACACACACTGACACACACTGACACACACTCACACACTGACACACACACACACTGACACACACTCACACAATGACACACCATCACAAACTGACACACACACACACACTGACACACACTCACACACTGACACACACTCACACACTGACACACACTCACACAGACACACCATCACACACTGACACACCATCACACAGTGACACACACACACACTGACACACACTCACACACTGACACACACTCACACACTGACACACACACACACACTGACACACACTCACACACTGACACACACTCAAACACTGACACACACTCACACACTGACACACACACTGACACACACTCACACACTGACAGACACACACACACTGACACACACGCACACACTGACACACACTCAAACACTGACACACACTCACACACTGACACACACGCACACACTGACACACGCTCACACACTGACACACACACACACTGACACACACTCACTCACTGACACACACACTGACACACACTCACACACTGACACACACACACACAGACACACACTCACACACACACACACACACTGACACACACATACACACACACACACACACACTGACACACACTCACACACTGACTCACGCTCACACACTGACACACACACACACACTGACACACACTCACACACTGACACACACTCACACACTGACACACACACACACACACTGACACACTCACACACTGACACACACTGACACACACACACACTGACACACACACACACACACACAATGACACACACTCACACACTGACACACACTCACACACTGACACACACACACTGACACACACTCACGCACTGACACACACTCACACACTGACACACACTCACACACTGACACACACACACACTGACACACGCTCACACACTGACACACAGACACACACTCACACACTGACACACACACACTCACACACTGACACACACACACACACTGACACACACTCACACACTGACACACACTCACACACTGACACACACACACTGACACACACTCACACACTGACACACACTCACACACTGACACACACTCACACACTCACACACACACACACACTGACACACACACACACACACTCACACTCACACACACTCACACACTGACACACACTCACACACTGATACACACACACACTGACACACACTCACACACTGACACACACACACACACTGACACACACTCACACACTGACACACACACACTGACACACACTGACACACACTCACACACTGACACACACACACACTGACACACACTCACACACAGACACACCATCACACACTGACACACACACACACACTGACACACACTCACACACTGACACACACTCACACACTGACACACACTCACACACTGACACACATCACACACTGACACACATCACACACTGACACACACACACACTGACACACACTCACACACTGACACACTCACACACTGACACACACACACACACTGACACACACTCACACACTGACACACACTCACACACTGACACACACTCACACACTGACACACACACTGACACACACTCACACACTGACACACACACACACTGACACACACACACACACTGACACACACTCACACACTGACACACACTCACACACTGACACACACACTGACACACACTCACACACTGACACACACACACACAGACACACACTCACACACTGACACACACACTGACACACACTCACACACACACACACCACACACTGACACACACTCACACACTGACACACACTCACACACTGACACACATCACACACTGACACACACACACACTGACACACACTCACACACTGACACACACACACACTGACACACCATCACACACTGACACACACACACACTGACACACACACACTGACACACACTCACACACTGACACACGCTCACACACTGACACACACTCACACACTGACACACACTCACACACTGACACACGCTCACACACTGACACACACACACACTGACACACACTCACACACTGACACACACTCACACACTGACACACACACTGACACACACTCACACACTGACAGACACACACACAGACACACACTCACACACTGACACACACACTGACACACACTCACACACACACACACACACACACTGACACACACTCACACACTGACACACGCTCACACACTGACACACACACACACACTGACACACACTCACACACTGACACACACTCACACACTGACACACACACACACACTGACACACACTCACACACTGACACACACTGACACACACACACACTGACACACAC
>NW_024470655.1:292500-295000 GCF_017639515.1 Carcharodon carcharias | reverse complement strand
CACACTGACACACATACACACACTGACACACACTCACACACACTGACAAACGCTCCCACATTGACACACACTCACACACTGACACACACTGACACACACACACACACCACACACACTCACACACTGACCACACACACACACTGACACACACACACACACTGACACACACTCACACAACACACACACACACACTCACACACACTCACACACTGACACACACACACACACACTGACACACACTCACACACACTGACACACACACACACACTGACACACGCTCACACACTGACACACACTCACACACTGACACACACTGACACACACACACACACACACACACTCACACACTGACACACACACACACTGACACACACTCACAGACTCACACACACACACACTGACACACACTGACACACACACACACACTGACACACACTCACACACTGACACACACTCACACACACTCACACACTCACACACACTCACACACTGACACACACACACACACTGACACACATTCACACACTGACACACACTCACACACTGACACACGCTCACACACTGACACACACCACACACACACTGACACACACACACACTGAGACACACTCACACACTGACACACAATCACACACTGACACACACTCACACACTGACACACACACACGCTGACACACTCACACACTGACACACGCTCACACACTGACACACACACACACACTGACACACACAACACACTGACACACACACACACACACTGACACACGCTCACACACTGACACACACACACACACTCACACACACTGACACACACTCACACACACTCACACACACTCACACACACACACACTGACACACACTGACACACACTGACACACACTGACACACACTGACACACACTCACACACACACACTCACACACTGACACACACACACACACACACACACTCACACACTGACACACACACACACACTGACACACACACACACACTCACACACTCACACACACACTGACACACACTGACACACACTGACACACACTCACACACTGACACACACTCACACACTGACACACACTCACACACTGACACACACTCACACACACACACACACACACACTGACACACACACACACAAGGACACACACACAAACACTGACACACACACACACTGACACACACACACACACACACTGACACACACTCACACACTGACACACACACACACACACACACTGACACACACACACACACTCACACACTGACACACACACACACACACTGACACACACACACACACTGACACACACTCACACACAATCACTCACTCACACACACTCACACACACTCACACACTGACACACACACACACACACTGACACACACTCACACACACTGACACACGCTCACACACTGACACACACTCACACACTGACACACACTGACACACGACCACACACACACACACTCACACACTGACACACACACACACTGACACACTCACACACTCACACACACACACACTGACACACACTGACACACACACACACACTGACACACACTCACACACTGACACACACTCACACACACTCACACACACTCACACACACTCACACACTGACACACACACACACACACACTGACACACACTCACACACTGACACACACTCACACACTGACACACACTCACACACTGACACACACACACACACACACTGACACACACTCACACACTGACACACACACACACTGACACACAATCACACACTGACACACACTCACACACTGACACACACACACGCTGACACACTCACACACTGACACACGCTCACACACTGACACACACACACACACTGACACACACACACACACTGACACACACTCACACACTGACACATGCTCACACACTGACACACACACACACACTGACACACACTGACACACACTCACACACACTCACACACACTCACACACACCCGCACACTGACACACACACACACTCTGACACACACTCACACACACTGACACACACTCACACACTGACACACACACACACACTGACACACACACACACACACACTCACAAACACTGACACACACACACACTGACACACACACACACACACTCACACATACACACACACACACTGACACACACACACACACACTGACACACACTCACACACTGACACACGCTCACACACTGACACACACTCACACACTGACACAGGCTCACACACACACACTCACACAGTGACACACACACACACACTGACACACACACACACTGACACCACTCACACACTGACACACACACACACACACACACTGACACACACTCACACACTGACACACACACACACACACACTGACACACACACACTCACACACTGACACACACACTGACACACACTCACACACTGACACACACACACACACTGACACACACTCACACACACTGACACACACACACACTGACACACACACACACTGACACTCA
>NW_024470655.1:272500-277500 GCF_017639515.1 Carcharodon carcharias | reverse complement strand
CACACACTCACACTCACACACACTCACACACTGACACACACACACACACTGACAAACACTCACACACTGACACACACTGACACATACACACACACACACACTCACACGCTGACCCACACTCACACACCGAAACACACTCACACACTCACACACACTCACACACACTCACACACTGACACACACACACACACACACTGACACACACACACACACGCTCACACACTGACACACACTCACACACTGACACACACTGACACATACACACACACACACACTCACACGCTGACACACACTCACACACCGAAACACACTCACACACTCACACACACTCACACTGACACACACTGACACACACACACACTGACGCACACACAAACACTGACACACACTCACACACTGACACAGACACACACTGACACACACACACACTCACACACTCACACACTGACACACACACACACACTGACACACACTCACACACACTGACTCGCGCTCACACACTGAAACACGCTCACACACTGACACACGCTCACACACTGACACACACTCACACACTGACACACACTGACACACGCACACACACACACTCACACACTGACACACACTCACACACTGACACACACTCACACACTGAGACACACACACACTGACACACACTGACACGCGCTCACACACTGACACACACACACACTCACACACACTCACACACACACACACTGACACACACACACACACTCACACACACTGACACACGCTCACACACTGACACACACTCACACACAGACACACACTGACACACGGACACACACACACACTCACACACTGACACACACTCACACACGGACACACACTCACACACTGACACACACACACACACACACTAACACTCTGACACACACTGACACACACTCACACACTGACACACACTCACACACTGACACACACTCACACACTGACACACACACACACTGACACACGCTCACACACTGACACACAGACACACACTCACACATTGACACACACACACTCACACACTGACACACACACACACACACACACACACACTGACACACACTCACACACTGACACACACACACACACTGACACACACTCACACACTGACACATCCACACACTGACACACGCTCACACACTGACACACACACACACTGACACACACACACACACTGACACACACTCACACACTGACACACACACATACACTGACACACACTCGCACACTGACACATGCTCACACACTGACACACACACACACACACTGACACACACTCACACACACTCAGACACACTCACACACTGACACACACACACACTGACACACACACACACACGCTCACACACTGACACACACTCACACACTGACGCACACTGACACATACACACACACACACACACACTCACACGCTGACACACACTCACACACATGAAACACACTCACACACTCACACACACTCACACTGACACACACTGACACACACACACACTGACACACACACACACTGACACACACTCACACACTGACACACACACACACTGACACACACTCACACACTCACACACTCACACACTGACACACACACACACACTGACACACACTCACACACACTGACACACGCTCACACACTGACACACGCTCACACACTGACACACACTCACACAATGACACACACTGACACACACACACACACACACTCACACACTGACACACACTCACACAGACACACACTCACACACTGACACATGCACACACTGACACACGCTCACACACTGACACACACACACACAGACACACACTCACACACTGACACACACTGACACATGCTCACACACTGACACACACTCACACACTCACACACACTCACACACACTCACACACACTGACACACGCTCACACACTGACACACACTCACACACAGACACACACTGACAAACGCACACACACACACACACTCACACACTGACACACACTCACACACTGACACACACTCACACACTGACACACACTCACACACACACACACACTAACACTCTGACACACACTGACACACACTCACACACTGACAGACACTCACACACTGACAGACACTCACACACTGACAGACACTCACACACTGACACACACTCACACTGACACACACACACACTGACACACACACACACTGACACACGCTCACACACTGACACACAGACACACACTCTCACACTGACACACACACACTCACACACTGACACACACACACACACACACTGACACACACTCACACACTGACACACACACACACACTGACACACACTCACACACTGACACACTCACACACTGACACACGCACACACTGACACACGCTCACACACTGACACACGCTCACACACTGACACACACACACACACAGACACACACTCACACACTGACACACACTGACACACGCTCACACACTGACACACACACACACTCACACACACTCACACACTGACACAAACACACACACTCACACACACTGACACACGCTCACACACTGACACACACTCACACACAGACACACACTGACACACGCACACACACACACACACTCACACACTGACACACACTCACACACAGACACACACTCACACACTGACACACACTCACACACACACTCACAAACACTCTGACACACACTGACACACACTCACACACTGACACACACTCACACACTGACACACACTCACACACTGACACACACACACACTGACACACGCTCACACACTGACACACAGACACACACTCACACACTGACACACACACACTCACACACTGACACACACACACACACTGACACACACACACTGACACACACACACACACTGACACACACTCACACACACTGACACACACTCACACACTGACACACACACACACACTGACACACGCTCACACACTGACACACACACACACTGACACACACACACACACTGACACACACTCACACACTGACACACACACATACACTGACACACACTCACACACTGACACATGCTCACACACTGACACACACACACACACACTGACACACACACACACACTCACACACACTCACACACACTCACACACTGACACACACACACACTGACACAAACACACACACGCTCACACACTGACACACACTCACACACTGACGCACACTGACACATACACACACACACACACACACTCACACGCTGACACACACTCACACACCGAAACACACTCACACACTCACACACACTCACACTGACACACACTCACACTGACACACACTGACACACACACACACTGACACACACACACACACACTGACACACACTCACACACTGACACACACACACACTGACACACACTCACACACAATCACACATTCACACACTGACACACACACACACTGACACACACTCACACACACTGACACACGCTCACACACTGACACACGCTCACACACTGACACACACTCACACACTGACACACACTGACACACGCACACGCACACACTCACACACTGACACAAACTCACACACTGACACACACTCACACACTGACACACGCACACACTGACACACGCTCACACCCTGACACACACACACACACACAGACACACACTCACACACTTACACACACTGACACACGCTCACACACTGACACACACTCACACACTCACACACACTCACACACTGACACACTCACACACACTCACACACACTCACACATGCTCACACACTGACACACACTCACACACAGACACACACTGACACACGCACACACACACACACTCACACACTGACACACACTCACACACTGACACACACTCACACACTGACACACACTCACACACACACACACTAACACTCTGACACACACTGACACACACTCACACACTGACAGACACTCACACACTGACACACACTCACACACTGACACACACACACACACTGACACACGCTCACACACTGACACACAGACACACACTCACACACTGACACACACACACTCACACACTGACACACACACACACACACACTGACACACACTCACACACTGACACACACACACACACACTGACACACACTCACACACTGACACACACACTCACACACTGACACACACTCACACACTGACTCACACTCACACACTGACACACACACACACAGACACACACTCACACACTGACACACACACACACACACTGACACACACTCACACACTGACACACACTCACACACTGACTCACACTCACACACTGACACACACTCACACACTGACTCACATTCACACACTGACACACATTCACACACTGACACACACTCACACACTGACACACTCACACACACTCACACTCACACACACTCACACACTGACACACACACACACACTGACAAACACTCACACACTGACACACACACACACACTGACACACACTCACACACTGATACACACACACACTGACACACACTCACACACTGACACACACACACACACACTGACACACACTCACACACTGACACACACACACACGCTGACACACACACTGACACACACTAACACACTGACATACACAAACACTGACACACACTCACACACTGACACACGCTCACAAACTGACACACACACACACACTGACACACTGACACACACTCACACACTGACACACACTCACACACTGACACACACTCACACACTGACACACCATCACACACTGACACACCATCACACAGTGACACACACTCACACACTGACACACGCTCACACACTGACACACGCTCACACACTGACACACACACACACACTCACACACTGACACACACACACTCACACACTGACACACACACACACACACACTGACACACACTCACACACTGACACACACACACACACACTGACACACACTCACACACTGACACACACACTCACACACTGACACACACTCACACACTGACTCACACTCACACACTGACACACACACACACAGACAC
>NW_024470655.1:250000-255000 GCF_017639515.1 Carcharodon carcharias | reverse complement strand
ACACACGCACACACTGACACACGCTCACACCCTGACACACACACACACACACAGACACACACTCACACACTTACACACACTGACACACGCTCACACACTGACACACACTCTCACACTCACACACACTCACACACTGACACACTCACACACACTCACACACACTCACACATGCTCACACACTGACACACACTCACACACAGACACACACTGACACACGCACACACACACACACTCACACACTGACACACACTCACACACTGACACACACTCACACACTGACACACACTCACACACACACACACTAACACTCTGACACACACTGACACACACTCACACACTGACAGACACTCACACACTGACACACACTCACACACTGACACACACACACACACTGACACACTGACACACACTCACACACTGACACACCATCACACACTGACACACCATCACACAGTGACACACACTCACACACTGACACACGCTCACACACTGACACACGCTCACACACTGACACACACACACACACTCACACACTGACACACACACACTCACACACTGACACACACACACACACACACTGACACACACTCACACACTGACACACACACACACACACTGACACACACTCACACACTGACACACACACTCACACACTGACACACACTCACACACTGACTCACACTCACACACTGACACACACACACACAGACACACACTCACACACTGACACACACACACACACACTGACACACACTCACACACTGACACACACTCACACACTGACTCACACTCACACACTGACACACACTCACACACTGACTCACATTCACACACTGACACACATTCACACACTGACACACACTCACACACTGACACACTCACACACACTCACACTCACACACACTCACACACTGACACACACACACACACTGACAAACACTCACACACTGACACACACACACACACACTGACACACACTCACACACTGATACACACACACACTGACACACACTCACACACTGACACACACACACACACACTGACACACACTCACACACTGACACACACACACACGCTGACACACACACTGACACACACTAACACACTGACATACACAAACACTGACACACACTCACACACTGACACACGCTCACAAACTGACACACACACACACACTGACACACTGACACACACTCACACACTGACACACACTCACACACTGACACACACTCACACACTGACACACCATCACACACTGACACACCATCACACAGTGACACACACTCACACACTGACACACGCTCACACACTGACACACGCTCACACACTGACACACACACACACACTGACACACACGCACACACTGACACACGCTCACATACTGACACACACACACACACTGACACACACTCACACACTGACACACACAAACAGACACACACTCACACACTGACACACACAGTGACACACGCTCACACGCACACACACACACACTGACACACACTCACACACTGACACATGCTCACACACTGACACACACACACACACTGACACACACTCACACACTGACACACGCTCACACACACACACACACACACACTGACACACACTCACACACTGACACACACACACACACTGACACACACAAACACACTGACACACACTCACACACTGACACAAACACTGACACACGCTCACACACTGACACACACACACACACTGACACACGCTCACACAATGACACAGACTCACACACTGACACACACTCACACACACTGACACACACTCACACACTGACACACACACACACTGACACACACACACATGCACTGACACAAACTCACACACACTGACACACGCTCACACGCTCACACACACACACACTCACACACTGACACACACACACACTGACACACACTCACACACTGACACACACTCACACACTCACACACTGACACACGCTGACACACACACACACGCTGACACACACACACACACTGACACACACACACACACTGACACACACTCACACACTGACACTGACACACACACTGACACACACTCACACACTGACACACACTCACAAACTGACAAACACTCACACACTCACACACACACACACACACAATGACACACACTGACACACACACACACACTGACACACACACACACTGACACACGCTCACACAATGACACACACACTGATACACACTCACACACTGACACACACACACTGACACACGCTCACACACTGTCACACATTCACACACTGACACAAACACACACTCACACACACTCACACACTGACACACACTCATACACTCACACACACTCACACACTCACACACACACTGACACACACTGACACACACACACACTGACACACACACACACTCTCACACACACAGGCACACTGACACACACACCCAGTGACACACGCACAAACTGACACACGCACACACTGACACACACTCACACACTGACACACACACACACACGCACTGACACATAAATACACACGCACTGACACACACACGCACACACTGACACACACACACACACACTGACACACACATACACACACACACACACACACAGTGACACACACTCACACACTGACACACACAGTGACACACACACACACTGACACACGCTCACACACTGACACACACACACACACTCTCACACACTCACACACTGACACACACACACACTGACACACGCTCACACACTGACACACACACACACAGACACACACTCACACACTGACACACACACACACACCGACACACGCTCACACACTGACACATGCAAACACACACACACTGACACACACTCACACACTGACGCACACTCACACACACTCACACTTACAAACACTCACACACTGACACACACACACACTGACACACACACACACTGACACACACACACACTGACACACACACACACACTGACGCACACTCACACACTGACACACACTCACACACTGACACTGACACACACACTGACACACACTCACACACTGACACACACTCACAAACTGACAAACACTCACACACTCACACACACACACACACACACACAATGACACACACTGACACACACACACACACTGACACACACACACACTGACACACGCTCACACAATGACACACACACTGATACACACTCACACACTGACACACACACACTGACACACGCTCACACACTGTCACACATTCACACACTGACACAAACACACACTCACACACACTCACACACTGACACACACTCATACACTCACACACACTCACACACTCACACACACACTGACACACACTGACACACACACACACTGACACACACACACACTCTCACACACTCACACACTGACACACACACACACTGACACACGCTCACACACTGACACACACACACACAGACACACACTCACACACTGACACACACACACACACACACTGACACACACACACTGACACACACACACACACACTGACACACACTCACACACAGACACACACACACTGACACACACACACACACACACTGACACACACTCACACACTGACACACACTCACACAGTGACACACACACACACTGACACACGCTCACACACTGACACACACACACACACTCTCACACACTCACACACTGACACACACACACACTGACACACGCTCACACACTGACACACACACACACAGACACACACTCACACACTGACACACACACACACACCGACACACGCTCACACACTGACACATGCAAACACACACACACTGACACACACTCACACACTGACGCACACTCACACACACTCACACTTACAAACACTCACACACTGACACACACACACACTGACACACACACACACTGACACACACACACACTGACACACACACACACACTGACACACACTCACACACTGACACACACTCACACACTGACACACACTGACACACACTCACACACTGACACACACTGACACACACACACACACTGACACTGACACACACTCACACACTGACACTCATTCACACACTGACGCACATTCACACACTGACACACTCACACACACTGACACACACTCACACACTGACACACACTCACACACTGACACACACACACACTGACACACGCTCACACACTGACACACGCTCACACACTCACACACGCTCACACACTGACACACGCTCACACACTGACACACACACACTGACACACACACACACTGACACACGCTCACACACTGACACACACACACACTCACACACACAGACACACACACACTCTGACACACACACACTCACACACTCACACACAGTCGCACACTGACACACACTCACACACTCACACACTCACACACACTCACACACACTCACACACACTCACACACACTCACACACTGACACACACTGACACACACTCACACACACTCACACACACACACACTCACACACTGACACACACACACACACACTGACACTCACACACTCACACACACTCACACACACTCACACACACTCACACACTCACACACACTCACACACTGACACACACTGACACACACTGACACACACTCACACACACACACTCACACACTGACACACACACACACACACTGACACTCACACACTGACACACACTCACACACTGACACACACTCACACACTGACACTCACACTGACACACACACACTCACACACACTGACACACACACACACTGACACACACTGACACACACTGACACACACTGGCACACACTCACACACTGACACTCACACACTGACACACACTCACTTACAAACACTCACACACTGACACAAACTCACACATTGACACACACTCACACACTCACGCACTGACACACACTCACACACTGACACACACTCACACACTGACACACACTGACACACACACACACTGACACACACACACACACTGACACACACTCACACACTGACACACACACACACACTGACACACACTCACACAC
>NW_024470655.1:242500-245000 GCF_017639515.1 Carcharodon carcharias | reverse complement strand
ACACACACACACTGACATACACACACACTGACACACACACACACACTGACACACAATCACACACTGACACACACTCACACACTGACACACACTCACACACTGACACACACTGACACACACTCACACACTGACACTGACACACAATCACACACTGACACACACTCACACACTGACACACATTCACACACTGACGCACATTCACACACTGACACACTCACACACACTGACACACACTCACACACTGACACACACTCACACACTGACACACACATACACTGACACACGCTCAAACACTGACACACACTCACACACTCACACACACACAGACACACACAAACACACTGACACACACTCACACACTGACACACACTCACACACAATCGAACACTGACACACACTCACACACTCACAAACACTCACGCACACTCACACACTGACTCACACACTGACACACACTCACACACTGACACACACTCACACACACTCACACACTGACACACACACAATGACACACACTCACACACTGACACACACTCACACACACACACACTAACACTCTGACACACACTGACACACACTCACACACTGACACACACTCACACACTGACACACACACACACTGACATACACTCACACACTGACACAAACTCACACACTGACACACACACTGACACACACTCACACACTGACACACACACACACAGACACACACTCACACACTGACACACACACTGACACACGCTCACGCACACACACACACACACACACTGACACACACTCACACACTGACACACACTCACACACTGACACACTGACACACACTCACACACTGACACACACACTCACACACTGACACACACTCACACACTGACACACACACACACACTGACACACGCTCACACACTGACACACACACACACACACACACTGACACACACTCACACACTGACACACTCTCACACACACACACTCACACTGACACACACTCACACACTGACACACACACACACACTGACACACACACACACTGACACACACACCCACACTGACACACACTCACACACTGACACACACTGACACACACTCACACACTGACACACACTGACACACACTCACACACTGACACTGACACACACTCACACACACACTGACACACACTCACACACTGACAAACATTCACACACTGACGCACATTCACACACTGACACACTCACACACACTGACACACACTCACACACTGACACACACTCACACACTGACACACACACACACACTGACACACGCTCAAACACTGACACACACTCACACACTCACACACACACAGACACACACACACTGACACACACTCACACACTGACACACACTCACACACACTCGCACACTGACACACACTCACACACACACACACTCACACACTGACTCACACACTGACACACACTGACACACACTCACACACACTCACACACACTCACACACTGACACACACACACTGGCACACACTCACACAATGACACACACTCACACACACTAACACTCTGACACACACTGACACACACTCACACACTGACACACACTCACACACTGACACACACACTGACGCACACACACACACACTCACACACACACTGACACACACACACACTGACACACACACACACACACTGACACACACTGACACACACTCACACACTGACACTCACACACTGACACACACTCACTTACACACACTCACACACTGACACACACTCACACACTGACACACACACACACTGACACACACTCACACACTCACACACTCACACACACTCACACTGACACACACTCACACACTGATGCACACACACACACTGTTACACACACACACACTGACACACACTCTCACACTGACACACACTCACACACTGACACACACTGACACACACTCACACACTGACACCCCCTGACACACACTCACACACTGACACTGATGCACACTCACACACTGACACACACTCACACACTGACACACATTCACACACTGACGCACATTCACACACTGACACACTCACACACACTGACACACACTCACACACTGACACACACTCACACACTGACATACACTCACACACTGACACACACACACTGACACACGCTCACACACTGACACACGCTCACACACTGACACACACACACACTGACACACGCTCACACACTGACACACACTCACACACTCACACACACACAGACACACACACACACTGACACACACTCACACACTGATACACACTGACACACACTCGCACACTGACACACACACACATTCACACACACTCACACACACTCACACACTCTCACACACTGACACACACTGACACACACTGACACACACTCACACACTGACACACACTCACACACACTCACACACTGACACACACACACTCACACACTGACACACACTCACACACTGACACACACACTGACACACACACACACTCACACACACACTGACACACACACACAC